>NC_057807.1:370796068-370796722 GCF_018294505.1 Triticum aestivum
GTACGAGACTTAATATCGATGTTTCAATTCGGTGTACATTGTAAGATTTGAACTGAGGACCATGCATACGGGTAATTATTTCGAATTCGTCCCATACTAAGTTTCGAAAAGTTGACATGGACTCAATTTTTTGTGCTTTTTTGTAGGTCATATGTTTGAATCCATCTAAAAGTTTTCTCACTACCATGGTGTTCATCATATACATATGAATTTGTATTAAAAAAGTAGCATGGATACAGTGAAATGCAAACTCCATGTTAGAATTGAAGATCGCTACGTGACACACACTCTAATTCTAATAACTAATTATGTGACACACACTCTAATCCACGTTTCGTGGATACCGTTTCGATTTCTTTTCAAATAACTCTGCATTAATTAATTTATAGTACTCCCTCTGTTCACTTTTATAAGACCTTGAAGACATTTCAGACAATGTGCAAGACAGTTGATTTTAAGTTGTCTGAAACGACTTACAAAAGTGAACGGAGGGAGTATCTCATTTTGAATGACTAATTATTGCAAGGAAAACACGGGCATGGTAATACATACAGATTCGTTTGCAAATGAAAGAAGATTCATTTGCATTCTCAAATGTAGGCGCACCAGGCAGACTAGGGTCTTGTCGGGGTGGACGCTGCTTCGGTGCCTTAA